>NC_011903.2:0-13009 GCF_000006355.2 Plasmodium knowlesi strain H | reverse complement strand
AAGGAAAGGGAAACAACATACATATACACAACACAATTCCATCTTCTTCTTTCCATCTTTTTACAGCTGAAATGTGCATCAAAGACAACATAGACAAGGACAATAACGGAAATGGCAAATTGTGCAATCGCCTAAGTTGCATAAGCAACTATGTGAATACAACAGGAACGACAGTACCAGGGAAGACGTCTACGTCAACTGCCGTAAGTAGGAGAATGGAATAAACATATACACATACATATATACATATATGGACATATGTACATATATGTATATGTATATGCATATACATATATATATATATATATACATACAAATATATACATATATATAAACATATATATATACATATATACATATACATATTCATATACACATATGCATATATATATATATACATATATACATATACATATTCATATACACATATGCATATATATATATATATGTATATACATGTACACATACATATATACGTATGTAGACATACATGTATAGATGTGCACATACATACATATGTACATAGACATGTACACTTACATACATACATATACATACACATACATATACATACATACATAGACATACATATATACGTATATAGGCGTATATACATATATACCTATATATATATACATATATATACATCTATATATACCATATACAGGCATATATATATATATATGTACATATATGTACGTATATACATGTATATACATAAATATATATACACATACATATGTACACATACATGTATAAATATGTATATATATACATAAATGTACATGTATATATATACATAAATGTATATGTATATATGTATACATACGTGCATATATACGTATGTATGTATATACATATACATGTATATGCATATGCATTTATGCATATGCATATATATATATATATATATATATATATTTACCTATAGGATGCACTATGGAAGGATGTCCAAACTCAAGTCACCGACCTTGTCACAACTATATCTGCCAATGGGGGGAAAAACGACGAGACGGACGGTCTGTGTAAAGACATTACATGCCCCAATGCTGGTGAAACGGATTGTGTGAGCAAAACAACATGCAAAATTATGGTTAAAGCATTAAAGGAAGTACATAAAAATGTGGGAGGGGACCAAGAGCATAACAGAATATTTCGTCCTACTATGCGTTGTGTAATATTGAATGCATTAGGAGAGAAATTAAAACAATATGCGAGGGAGCGTGGTTATGCTTGTTCTGTAGATAAAGGTATAAAGAAGGCCTTTGAGTTTGGGGAGAGTAAACGTAAGGAATGGTGTACGCAGAATGGTAAGACGGATGTGCGTTACTGTGAAGAATGTAAGGAACAGGAGTGTTTCAGTACTAACGTGGGGGGAATGAAGCCCAGGGCTGTAGTGTTTGGTATGTTAAACAATGACCCCAACATCACCAAAGTGAAATCCACATTAGAAGGATTACATAAGAAAGCCACTTTATGTGATCGTCTACACTGTGCTATAGACCACTGGAAGACAACAAAAACAGCAACAGGAACAACAACAACAGCAGCAGCAACAGAAAAAGGAACAACAGCAGGCAACGACGTAAGGAAACAAATGTACATATATACATGTAAATAGACATGTACATATATATGCACATACACATATACATATATGTACGTATATGTATATACATATAGACTTATACATAGACATGTACATATATACATAAGTATATACGTATGTATGTGTAAATAGGCATGTACATATAGGCATAGACATATACATACATATACACATGTACATAGACATGTACATATATACACGTAAATAGACATGTACATATGCACATATACATGGATGTACATATATACATATATATATACATATAAATATATATACATGTGTATACATATACGTACACAAATGTATAGATGTATAAACGTATATATATGTATATATGTATGCATGTATATACATACACAAATGTACGTATGTGTATACACATACATGCACATATAGACATATACATATACTTACGCATACGTATATATACATGTATGTACATACGTACATATGTATATATATATATATATATATATATATATATATACATATGTACTTATGTACATATACATATACATACATGCGTATACATATATACATACACGTACACAAATGTGTAGATGTATGTACGCATATACATGTACATATATATACTTACACATACGTACATACATACGAATATACATATATGTATATACATACATATACATGTATGTATAAATGTACACAAAAGTACCCATATACACTTACATATATACATATGTACTTATGTACATATACATATACATATATGTACGCATACGTAGATACATATGTACATACGTACATACATATGTATATATGTGTATACGTATAAATATACGTACATGTATATATGTACATCCATGTATATGTATATACATACACATATGTAAACGCATATATGCGTACACATACATACACATATAGACATATACATATACGCACATACATATATGCATACATATGTAAACGTACATGCATATATACATATACATACATGTGTATACATATATACATATATATACATATATACATACACATATAGACATACAAAAATGTACGTATGTGTATACATATACATACATGTATATGTATGTATATGTATATATGCATATGCATTTATGCATATGCATATATATATATATATATATATATATATATATATATATAACTCCACTTATATAGGAAGAATTTTGGAAAGAGAATGGCCCCATGAGGACATTGTGGGATGAATTAGCAGGGGAAATGAACACAAAAGGCCTAACAGGGAACGGACCTGATTGTGATAAATTGCCAACTAATTCTGAGAAGGCGGCATGCAAATATTTGCATGCAGGCTTACATAAACTGTACAATCCGGATACTTCGACAACAGGGAACAATGGTATCCTGTCTGGACACCCATCGTTGAGACGAACGTTGGGTTGTTTACTTCTTAAGAAATATGCAGAAAAAATGAAAGTAACATCAAAATGTGTCATTGATTCTGGTATAGAGAAGGCATTTAAGGCATGGAATGATAATAATTATGCTACTTGCAATGGTGGTGCCAGTGGCAAGGAACCTTGTGTTCCTTGCCAATGGAAAGAGAAAGACTATGAAGATTGCAAAATTAACACAAATGGCAGCCCAACGCCAGTAAAGGACAAATTAACAGAAGTTCAGCCCCAAATTAGCACCACCGCAACTAGCACCCTACTGAAAATAAATGAAATGTCCACTTTATGCGAATACATTAGATGCGCCGGACCCAAATGGTTCAAAAACAGGGCAACACCGAACGGTAATAGTGGTGGTACTCCTACTCCCACGAAGAATTGGGTAAGTATTACTACTACCACATCCAACCTACCACCACCACAACACTTAGTGGGAATGGAATGAATATTTAAAAAAAAAAAAAAAAAAAAAAAAAAAATTCATATTCCGGATTTAGGAGTAAGGTTTTAGGGATATTAGAAGTCAGATTCCGGATATAGAAATGACGTTGTAGGGGTGCTGGAATAAGGTTGTGGGAGTGTTAGAATAAGCTTGTAGGTGTATTAGAATAAAGGTTTTAGGGGTAGAGGAAGAAAGTTGTGGGGGTGTTCGAATAAATTTTTTAGGGGTGTCAGAATAAGGTTGAAGGGGTTTGGGAATGAGATTCAGGATATAGGAAGAAGGTTCTTGGGGTGTTGGATTAAGGTTGTAGGGGTATAGGAGTAAGGTTTCGGGGTTAGCTTTAGCTGCTTTAGGGGGGGAGAGGAAAGACTCCTCGCAGACAGGGACCGAATACTACACACCAACCGGATACTATACCAACCGGATACTATACCAACCGGATACTACACCATCTAGATACTACACAACCTACTAACTACATATATATAACCTTTTCTTTTTTTTTACAGTGTGACTTTTGGGGGGATGAAGGCGTCAAAACCCCCCTGGAAGAGTTGTTCAAACACATCGCTTCCGAAGGAGCGAAGAAAGAAAATAACTCTAATACAGCAATCTGCCGAAGCTTTGGTGATGGTAATCCACAAAGTGTCGAAAGAAAGGCTTGTAATCATATCACAGCAGGGTTAGAACACATTAAAAAAATTACAAGTAGTACTACCACTAAGGCCGGTCATCAGGATGATGATAAGTTTTTTAAACAATCTATGATGTGCGCAGCACTTAACCTTTACGCTGATAAAATAAAAGAACAAACGGATAAAAGTTGTCCCATTGATGAGAAAAGAATAGAAAAAATGTTTAATGATTGGAATAATGAAAATAAAAAGAATTCTTCGTTTTTGTCTTCGTGTTCGAAAGAAGTTTATGGTTGTTTTCTTTGCTCAAGGCAAAACTCAGAATTTAATAATTGCAAACTAAGTGTTGCCAACACTTTGATTAATAAAACATCAACATCACAAAATGAAACTTGCAATAAAGACTCAACTGAAGTGACGACTCAAATTGACGGTCTCCTCAACAACGAAGACAAATCAAGCACCAACTCCATTAACACCACCATGAAACAAACATTAGACAAAATCACTGACATGAAATCTTCTTTCTGTACTCAAGTCCAATGTGCAATCAAAAAATACGGAAAAAATAATAAAAATATAGGCCCCAATGGAACAGTGACTTGGGTAAGGGAACCCATATTAATAACAACTACATATATATATATATACTTATATGTATATATATATGTATATGTATATGTATATGTATATATGTATATGTATATATATATGTATATATATGTATATATATGTATATATATGTATATGTATACACATATGTGTATACATATACATATATATTTTTTCTGTTTTCTTACTTTTTTTTTCCTTTGTTCTATGTTTAGGATGCCTTGAGCAATGATATCGGAAGGGAATTAACGGAACTTTTAAATAATATGAACGACGCTACAAAGCAGTCGGACGCTGCCAAATATTGCAATGACGACAAACCCCCATGGAATACTAAGGGCCATACAGAAAGGCGAACGAATAGAGCAGCTTGTTTACATTTTGCTGCAGGACTTCAGCACATTTATACCCACGGTAATGGCTACCAGACGGGCCAGTTTAAGGGCCCATCATTTGAACAAACGATGGGTTGTTTATTTCTTAAGGAATATGCAAAGCAATTGCAAACAATGGCAAAGGAGAAGAAAAAAGGATATAGTTGGGTACATCCTCTTTGTAGCATAAAGGAGGGCATAGATCATGCTTTTAGCAAAAGTGAAAAAATTATGGATGACACATCTCCATGCAAGAATAATGGTAATAATTCTTGTTTTGAATGCAAATGGAATGATAACGATTATGATAATTGCAAAATTGGCCAAGACAAAGTAGGAAATAAAGTTAATGAAATTTTCACAGAATCGACGAAACAAACCCAAATAGAAAAAACTTTAGAGAATACAGTCTGTCCCATCCTTCTTACGGATCTCCTTACCCCTTTTCTTCCTTTGGCTCCCGTCTCTATTGGCCTTTCTGCTATGGCTTATTACCTTTGGAAAGTAAGATAAAAAAAAAAAAAATTTTAATGGACAAAATTAATGGTTAAAAGGAAAAAAAAAATGTTTAATGGTTAAAGGAATAAAAAAAAAAAATTTGTTTAATGTTTAAAAAAAAAAAAATTTTTTTCATGGTTAAAATAAAATAAAATAAATGTGTAAAAAGAACATTTCACAATCTTCTTAACAAAAATATCCTCTCATATTTTGTTTTGTTTTTTTTTTTCTTTTGTAGTATTTTGGTCCTCTTGGTAAAGGAGGAGCACGTTTCAGAAGATCTCCTACTGAAATTCCTGGTCCATCAGTACAGGAACAAGTCCTCGATCATGTGGAAGAAGCTGGTCCACATGAATATCGATTGGTGAAGGAACGAAAACCCCGTTCTGTTCCAACAAGAACAAAACGTTCTGGTCCCGTTAATCGCCGCACGATTATTGAAATTCATTTTGAAGTGTTGGACGAATGTCAAAAAGGCGACACACAATTGAACCAGAAGGATTTTCTGGAACTTTTGGTTCAAGAGTTCATGGGATCGGAATTTATGGAAGAAGAAGAACAGGTTCCTAAGGAAGAGCTTTTTATGGAAGGGGTTTCTATGGAAAGTGTTCCTATGGAAAGTGTTCCAAGTTTAGGTTCCGGGTTACTGGTTTAAGGTTCATGGTCTCAGGTTCACGGTTTACGGTTTAGGTTTTAGGATTCAAAGTTTAGGGTTCACAGTTTAGGGTTTATTGTTTAAGATGAAGGATATTGGTTTCACACCTTTTGTCCTTTTTTTTTTTCCTTCTTTTTCTTTTTTTCCTTTTTATATTTTCTTGAAAAAAAAAAGAAAGAAAAAAAGAAAAATTCTTTCTTCCACATTTATTTCTTATTTTGTTTGCAAAAAATTTTTCTTTTTTTTGGGGGGGGTGAAAGGACACCTTTTTGTTTATAGAAAAAAAAAAAAAAAAAAAACATTCTTCTTTTTTTTTTTAAGAACACACATTCTTTTTTTTCCTTTTTTTTGCGAAAAAAAAAAAAAAAAGAAAGATTCTTTCTTCCACATTTTACTCTCACTTTGTAACTTTTTTTTTTTTTTAGTGAGGATAAAAAAAATGTTTATTGAATTTTTTCTTTTTTTATTCCTTTTTTGAAAGTTGCCCCCAATAGGTGTTATATATTGTTCTCGTAAAAAAAATGTATGGAACATCCGCGCGCGAGCGCTGGCGCCCCCCACGCGGAACACTATATTACGGTTCCCGCGGAAAAAAGTGTGGAAGAACGCTAAAACATTCATATAATTAGAACTTTATAAAAAAAAAAATAAAATAAAATATAAAAAAAAAAAAAAAGAAGCAAATAGTGGGAAAAAAAAAAAAAAAATGTACATTGTATTCATAATATTTTTCGTGTAAAAAAAAAATATAATGGTTCGATATAATCATAAAGACCATGTCTATACAATAATCATTATAAGATGTTACTAAAACAATTACAAAAAATGTGATGATATTCATGCTAAAAAATTACATACACACAAAAAAAAAAAAAAAAAGGAAAAATTCATGATTTAATTTTTTTGCAATGGGAAATTTTCTTTATTTCGCATGATATAAGGGTTGAATTTCTTCCTTGCGGACTTTGTTAACGTTACACATATGGGATGAATAAATTTTGTTCGGGGTACACCATAAACCCTAAAACCCTGAAACCCTGAAATGTGAACACTAAACCGTAAAACATAAACCCCTAAATCTATACTCTACAAACATTAAACCTGTACCCTAATCCTAACTTTACCTTAACACTAAACCCTGATCCTACTTTGACCTTAACCCGTAACCTACCTTATTTTTAACCCGGAACCTACTTTACGTTAACCCGGAATCTAATTTAATCCTTAACACGGAAACCACTTTAATCCTTAACACGGAACGCACATTAATCCTTAACACGGAACCCACTTTAATCCTTAACCCGCAACTTACCTTATCCTTAAGCCGTAACCCACCTTATCCCTTAACCGGAACCCACTTTAATCCTTAACCCGGAACCCACTTTTATCCTTAACCGGGAACCCACTTTTATCCTTAACCCGGAACCCACTTTTATCCTTAACCCGGAACCTACCTTATCCTTAACCCGGAACCCATTTTTACCCTTAACCCGGAATCCACTTTACTTTTAAGCCGGAACCAACTTTTACCTTTAACCCGGAACCCACTTTTACCTTTAACCCGGAACCCACTTTTACCTTTAACCCGGAACCCACTTTTCTCCTTAACCCGGAACACACTTTTCTCCTTAACCGGGAACCCACTTTTACCTTTAACCCGGAACCCACATTACCTTTAACCCGGAATCCACATTACCTTTGACCCGGAAACTACCAGATGCTTGACCCGGAACTTACCTTACACTTAACCCGGACCCAGCTTTACTTTTAAACCGAAGCCAACTTTACTTTTAACCCGTAACGAACTTTTACCCTTAACCCGGAAACTACCAGATGCTTGACCCGGAACTTACCTTACACTTAACCAGGACCCAACTTTACTTTTAACCCGTAACGAACTTTTATCCTTAACCCGGAACCCACTTTTATCCTTAACCCGGAGCACACTTTACTTTTAACCCGGAACCTACCTTTTCCTTAACTCGGAACCAACTTTTACCTTTAACCCGGAATCTACTTTAATCCTTAAAACGGAACCCACTTTTACCCTTAACCCGGAACCCACTTTTATCCTTAACCCGGAACCCATTTTTATCCTTAACCCAGAACCCATTTTTATCCTTAACCCGGAACACACTTTTATCCTTAACCCAGAACCCACTTTTACCCTTAACCCGCAACCCACTTTTACCCTTAACCCGGAACCTACCTTATTTTTAACCCGGAACCTACCTTATTTTTAACCCGGAACCTACCTTATGCTTAACCCGGAACCTACCTTATTTTTAACCCGGAACCTACCTTATTTTTAACCCGGAACCTACCTTATTTTTAACCCGGAACCTACCTTATTTTTAACCCGGAACCTACCTTATTTTTAAACCGGAACCTACCTTATTTTTAACCCGGAACCTACCTTATTTTTAACCCGGAACCGACTTTTATCCTTAACCCGGAACCGACTTTTATCCTTAACCCGGAACCCACCTTAATCCTTAACCGGAACCCACATTAATCCTTAACCCGGAACCCACTTTTATCCTTAACCCGGAACCCACTTTTATCCTTAACCCGGAACCCACCTTACCCTTAACCCGAAACTCACTTTACTTTTAACCCGAAACCAACCTTACTTTTAACCGGGAACCTACCTCATCCCTAAACCGGAACCCACTTTTATCCTAAACCCTGAACCCACTTTAATCCTTAACCGGAACCAACTTTATTTTTAACCCGGAACTCACTTTACTTTTAACCCGTAACCAACTTTTATCCTTAGCCCGAAACCTACCTTATCTTTAATCCGGAACCTACCTTATCTTTAATCCGGAACCTACCTTATCTTTAATCCGGAACCTACCTTATCTTTAATCCGGAACGCACTTTAATCCTTAACCCGGAACCCACGTTAATCCTTAACCCGGATCCCACTTTTACCCTTAACCCGGATCCCACTTTTACCCTTAACCCGGAACCTACCTTTTCCTTAACCCAGAACCCACTTTTATCCTTAACCCGGAACCCACTTTTATCCTTAACCCGGAACCTACTGTACCCTTAACCCGGAACCTACTGTACCCTTAACCCGGAACCTACTGTACCCTTAACCCTGAACCTACTGTACCCTTAACCCGGAACCCACTTTTATCATTAACCCGGAACCAACTTTACTCTTAACCCGGAACCTAGTGTACCCTTAACCCGGAACCTAGTGTACCCTTAACCCGGAACCTACTGTACCCTTAACCCGGAACCCACTTTTATCCTTAACCCGGAACCAACTTTACTCTTAACCCGGAACCCACATTATCCTTAACCGGGAAAGAACTTTTATCCTTAACCCGGAACACACTTTTATGCTTAACCCAGAACCCACTTTTATCCTTAACCCGGAACCTACTGTACCCTTAACCCAGAACCCACTTTTATCCTTAACCCGGAACCCACTTTTATCCTTAACCCGGAACCTACTGTACCCTTAACCCGGAACCTACTGTACCCTTAACCCGGAACCTACTGTACCCTTAACCGTGAACCTACTGTACCCTTAACCCGGAACCCACTTTTATCATTAACCCGGAACCCACTTTTATCATTAACCCGGAACCAACTTTACTCTTAACCCGGAACCTAGTGTACCCTTAACCCGGAACCTACTGTACCCTTAACCCGGAACCCACTTTTATCCTTAACCCGGAACCAACTTTACTCTTAACCCGGAACCCACATTATCCTTAACCGGGAAAGAACTTTTATCCTTAACCCGGAACACACTTTTATGCTTAACCCAGAACCCACTTTTATCCTTAACCCAGAACCCACTTTTATCCTTAACCCAGAACCCACTTTTATCCTTAACCCGGAACCTACTGTACCCTTAACCCGGAACCTACTGTACCCTTAACCCGGAACCAACTTTTACCCTTAACCCGGAACCAACTTTTACCCTTAACCCGGAACCAACTTTACCTTTGACCCGGAACCAACTTTACCTTTGACCCGGAACCAATTTTTATCCTTAACCCGGAACCCACCTTACATTTAACCTGGAACCGACATTACTTTTAAGCCGGAACCAACTTTTACCCTTAACCCGGAACCCACTTTACCCTTAACCCGGAACCCACTTTACCCTTAACCCGGAACCCACTTTACCCTTAACACGGAACTAACTTTTACCCTTAACACGGAACTAACTTTTACCCTTAACACGGAACTAACTTTACTTTTAACCCGGGACGCTGAACCCTGCCATTTCCGCATATTCCCGTTATTCTGTATAAATTTTTGGTGTAAAGTGTATGTGTACTCCGATAAAGTTGTTTGTGCCTACACGTATGTACACACAATTTTTCCGTGTGTCGGATAAGTGTGTGTTTTTCCTTTATATTTTGCGACCTTTTTGCAACTGTAATATATTTCATCATCCACCCTCCTTTCCTTTTCTTTTTTTTTTTCCTTGGTGTGCGCTGTCAGCAGACATCATTTATTCGCGCGCTTATCTTCCTGCTTTCCGCGAAAAAAAGAAAAAAAAAAAAAAAAGAAGAAAAAAAATATTTTTCGCAAACAGAAAAAGAAAAAAGAAGAAAAAATATATTTTTCGCAAGCGGAAAAAAAAAAAATAATGTGTGTTCTTAAAAAAAAAAAGGAAGAATGTTTTTTTTTTTTTTTTTTTTCCAATAAACAAAAAGGTGTCCTTTCACCCAAAAAAAAAAAAAAGAAAAATTTTTTGCAAACAAAATAAGAAATAAATGTGGAAGAAAGAATCTTCTTTTTTTTCTTTTCTTTTTTTTTCAAGAAAATATAAAAAGGAAAAAAAGGAAAAAAAGGAAGAAAAGGAAGAAAAGGAAAAAAAAAAAAAAAAAAAAGGACAAAAGGTGTGAAAACAATATCCTTCATCTTAAACAATAAACCCTAAACCCTGAACCCTAAACCCTCAATCCTAAACGCTAAAACCATAAAAACTAAACCGTCAACCCTAAAACCTAAACCCTGAACCGTGAACCTGAGACCATAAACCCTAAACTGTGAACCCTAAACTGTGAACCCCAAACTGTGAATCCTAAACTATGAACCCTAAGCTGTGAACCCCAAACTGTGAACCCTGAACTGTGAGCCCTAAACCCTGAAACCCTGAACCTGAATCCTAAACCCTAAACTGTGAACCCTGAACTGTGAACCCTAAACCATGAAACATAACCCCCTAAACCATAAGCCCGGAACCTAAACTTGGAACCTCTTTAATAGGAACACTTTCCATAGAAACCCCTTCCATAAAAAGCTCTTCCTTAGGAACCTGTTCTTCTTCTTCCATAAATTCCGATCCCATGAACTCTTGAACCAAAAGTTCCAGAAAATCCTTCTGGTTCAATTGTGTGTCGCCTTTTTGACATTCGTCCAACACTTCAAAATGAATTTCAATAATTGTGCGACGATTCACGCGACCAGAACGTTTTGTTCTCGTTGGAACAGAACGAGGTTTTCGTTCCTTCACCAATTGATATTCATGTGAACTATCTTGTTGCACATGATCGTAGACTTGTTCCTGTACTGATGGACCAGGAATTTCAGCAGGAGATCTTCTGAGACGTGCTCCTCCTTTACCAAGAGGACCAAAATACTAGAAAAAAAAAAAAAAAAAAAAAAAAAAATGAGAGGATATTTTTGTTAAGAAGATTGTGAAATGTTCTTTTTGCACATTTATTTTAATTTTTTTTTTTTTTTTTTTTTTCCTTTTAATCATTAAAAAATTTTTTTTTTCCTTTTAACCATTAAAAAAAATTTTTTTTTTCCTTTTAACCATTAAAATTTTTTTTTTTTCCTTTTAACCATTAAAAAAATTTTTCTTTTCCTTTTAAGCATTAAAAAAAAATTTCTTTTCCTTTTAACCATTTAAAAATTTTTTTTTTCCTTTTAACCATTAAAAAATTTTTTCTTTTCTTTTAAACATTAATTTTGTCCATTAAAATATATATATATATTTTTTTTTTATCTTACCTTCCAAAGGTAATAAGCCATAGCAGAAAGGCCAATAGAGACAGGAGCCAAAGGAAGAAAAGGGGTAAGGATATCCGTAAGAAGGATGGGACAGACTGTATTCTCTAAGGTTTGTTGCATATGGTTTTGTTCCGATTCGCCTTCGAACAGATCTTTAGCTTTATTTCCTACATCGTCATCGCCAATGGAGCATTTATCATAACCTTTATTTAGGTCGCATTCAAAGCAGTCGTTATTAACATTCTTTTTGCATTGAGGTGATGCTTGCATAATGACTTTACTTTTTTCAAAAGCATGATCTATGCCAGAATCTACACTACAATTAGGATGTACCCTATATTTTTTTTGTTTTTTTGCCATTTCCTTTAATTGTTTTGCATATTCCTTAAGAAATAAACAACCCATCGTTTGTTCAAACGATGGGCCTTTAACATGGTCCTTAACCTGGCCATTCTTTTGGACAATACCATGGGTATAAATATGTTTTAACCCTGAAGCAAAAAGTAAACAAGCTGCTTTATTTGTTTTGCCCTCTTTATGGCCCATTGCATTCCATTTATTTTCGTTGTCTTTGCAGTATTGGGCAGCAGCCGACTGATTATCCGGTTTTATCATATATTCCAGAAGTTCTTTTAATTCATCCTTGGCGTCACTGTCGATGTCACTCTGATCATAAAAAAAGAAGGGAGAAATATATATATGTATGTATACACATATGTATACACATATGTGTATACATATACATATACATATACATATACATATACATATACATATACATATACAT
>NC_011902.2:868824-880986 GCF_000006355.2 Plasmodium knowlesi strain H | reverse complement strand
TACAACCAACATACAACCAACATACAACCAACATACAACCAACATACAACCAACATACAACCAACATACTAACATAACCAACATACTAACACAACCAACATACTAACATAACTAACATACTAACACAAAACCAACATACTAACACAACCAACATACAACCAACATACTAACATAACCAATATACTAACATAACCAAACATACTAACACAACCAACATACTGACATAACCAACATACTAACATAACCAACATACTAACACAGAACCAACATACTAACATAACCAACATACTAACACAACCAACATACAACCAACATACTGACACAACCACAACACAACCAACATACTAACATAACCAACATACTAACATAACCAACATACTAACATAACCAACATACTAACACAGAACCAACATACTAACATAACCAACATACTGACACAACTAACATACTAACGCAACACAACATACTAACACAGAACCAACGTACTAACGTAACCAACATACTAACACAGAACCAACATACTAACACAGAACCAACATACTGACATAATCAACATACTAACACAGAACCAACATACTAACACAACCAACCTACTAAAATAACCAACACAACACATCACCATTCATTTTTTATTACATTTTTCCTTTTCCTTTCTCCCTCCCCTCCTCAAAAAAAAAAAAAAATAACTTAATATAGGTAAACCGTGTGAAGACAAAGATGGTGACAAATGCGCTTACGTAAATTGTGTAACAGCGAAATGGGCCAAAAATAGAGGGAAAGAGGACCCCGTAAGTGATATTTCTGTTCTATTATAAATGCACCGTGTGCGATGCGCATACATGCATATGCGCAATGCATATGCATATATATATATATATATATATATATATATATTCTACTACTCCGTTCCATTTGTAGGGGCAAATGTTCAAAGATGCTCCATGGCTTCTGACAGGAGTCCTAGATGGCATGAGTAAAAATCAGAATGATGTTTCTCACCACTGTACCAACAGCACTTGGGGCAATGATGCCCATGGCGTCGCTAACAAGACCGCCTGCAAGCTCGTTGCAGGCGGTTTACAGTATATATCGAAAATTCAGGATACATATGACAGGAATAACGATCAAAATCCCTATGATAATCAAGAGTACAGGCAACTCGGTTACTGTTTAGCGTTAAAAGCTGTCGTACAGAGAATGAAAGAACAGAGCCCCATTTGCGACATAAGCGAAGGGATTAAGGCCGCAACGCAAGCGTGGGACAACATTAAAATAAATTGCACAAAGGAACCTTGCATTCAGTGCAAACTGGATGACTATGAACAAATTAATGATTGCACGTTCGGCAAAAACAAAAGTCACAGAGTACAGGACAAACTGGATGAATTGCTTAAACATGGGGACCACGGAACCAAGGTCAATAGCACCCTCACCCCAATAACTACAACAGAAGGGAATGCCGGTCCCTCTTTGTGCAAAAGATTACAGTGTTTATCAGCAAAAGTAGAAGCACTTAAAACACAACAACCCAACAAGAACAATGCGGTAAGTACAAAATGAAGGAATAAGGAGGAAAGGAAGAGGAATAAAACGAAAAAAAGAATAAAAACAAAAAAAGAAAAAAAAAAAAAATATATTCAGATTCTGGATGTTAGAATAAGGTTTTAGGGGTATTAGAATAAATTTTTAGGGGTATTAGAATAAGGTTGTGGGCGTATTAGAATAAGGTGGTAGGGGTGTCGGAATAAGGTTGTATGGGTGTTAGAATAAGGTTGTAGGGGTGTCCGAATATGGTTGTTGGGGTGTCAGAATAGGGTCTTAGGGGTGTTAGAATAGGGTCTTAGGGGTGTCAGAATAGGGTCTTAGGGGTGTCAGAATAGGGTCTTAGGGGTGTCACAATAAGGTGGTAAGGGTGTTAGAATAAGGTGGTAAGGGTGTCAGAATAAGGTGGTAAGGTTGTTAGAATAAGGTGGTAAGGGTATAGGTATAAGGTTGTTGGGGTGTCGGAATAATGTTGTTGGGGTGTTAGAATAGGGTCTTAGGGGTGTCAAAATAGGGTCTTAGGGGTGTCAAAATAGGCTCTTAGGGGTGTCAGAATAGGGTCTTAGGGGTGTCAGAATAGGGTCTTAGGGGTGTCAGAATAGGGTCTTAGGGGTGCTAGAATAAGGTGATAAGGGTGTTAGAATAAGGTTGTTAGGGTGTTAGAATAAGGTGGTAATGGTGTCAGAATAGGGTCTTAGGGGTGTCAGAATAGGGTCTTAGTGGTGTCAGAATAGGGTCTTAGGGGTGTCAGAATAGGGTCTTAGGGGTGTCAGAATAGGGTCTTAGGGGTGTCAGAATAAGGTTGTATTGGTGTTAGAATAAGGTGGTAATGGTGTCAGAATAGGGTCTTAGGGGTGTCTGAATAGGGTCCTAGGGGTGTCAGAATAGGGTGTTAAGGGTGTTAGAATAAGGTTTTAGGGGTGTCAGAATAGGGTCTTAGGGGTGTCAGAATAGGGTCTTAGGGGTGCTAGAATAAGGTGATAAGGGTGTTAGAATAAGGTTGTAAGGGTGTTAGAATAAGGTGGTAAGGGTGTCAGAATAGGGTCTTAGGGGTGTTAGAATAGGGTCTTAGGGGTGTCAGAATAGGGTCTTAGGGGTGTCAGAATAGGGTCTTGGGGGTGTCAGAATAGGGTCTTAGGGGTGTCAGAAAAGGGGCTTAGGGGTATTAGAATAAGGTTGTTCGGGTGTCAGAATAAGGTGGTAAGGGTGTTAGAATAAGGTGGTAAGGTTGTTTGAATAAGGTGGTAAGGGTGTCAGAATAGGGTCTTAGGGGTGTCAGAATAGGGTCTTGGGGGTGTCAGAATAGGGTCTTAGGGGTGTCAGAATAAGGTTGTAAGGGTGTTAGAATAGGGTAATATGGGTGTTGGAATGATGTTGTTCGGGTGTCAGAATAAGGTGGTACAGGTATTAGAATAAGATGGTAGGGGTGTTAGAATAAGGTTGTAGGGATGTTAGAGTAATGGATGTAGGGGTATTAGAATAACGTTGTAGGGTATTAAAATAATGTTTTCAGGGTATAGGAGGAAGGTTGTTGGGGTATTAGAATATGATGGTAAGGGTATTAGAATAAGATGGTAAGGGTGCCAGAATAGGGTCTCAGGGGTGTCAGAATAAGTTGCTAAAGGTGTTAGAATAAGGTTGCATGGGTGTCAGAATAAGGTGGTAGGGGTGTCATAATAAGGTGGTATGGGTATTAGAATAAGATGGTAATGGTGTCAGAATAGGGTCTTAGGGGTATTAGAATAAGGTGGTACGGGTGTTAGAATAAGGTGGTAAGGGTGTTAGAATAAAGTGGTAAGGGTATTAGAATAAGGTTGTGGGGGTATTAGAATAAGGTGGTAAGGGTGTCAGAATAAGGTGGTAATGGTGTTGGAATAACGTCTTAGGGTTGTAGGAATAACATCTTAGGGGTGTTGGAAGCAGGTTGTAGGGGTGTTAGAATAAAGTCTTAGGGGTATTAGAATAAGGTTGTAGGGGTGTCAGAATAGGGTCTTAGGGGTATACAAATAAGGTTGTAAGGGTGTTAGAATAAGGTGGTGGGGGTGTCAGAATAGGGTGGTAAAGTTGTTAGAATAACGTTGTAGGGGTATTAGAATAAGGTTGTAGGGGTGTTAGACGTAAGGTTGCAGGGGTGTTAGACGTAAGGTTGTAGGGGTGTCCGAATAAGGTGGTAAGGGTATTAGAATAAGGTTTCAGGGTATAGGAGTGCGGTTGTACGGGTATTAGAATAGGGTTTTAGTGGTTTACGAGTAAGGTTTTAGGGGTGTGAGGATAAGGTTGTAGGGTACGGAGTAAGGATGTAGGGGTGTAAGAACTTAGATTCCGGATTTAGGAATAAGGTTGTAGGAGTGTTAGAATTGAGATTCCGGGTTTAGGAGTAAGGTTGTAGGGGTGTCAGAATAGGGTCTTGGGGGTGTCAGAATAGGGTCTTAGGGGTGTCAGAATAAGGTTGTAAGGATGTTAGAATACGGTTGCTTGTGTATTAGTATATAGTTGTTTGGGTGTTAGAATAAGGTGGTTGAGGGTATTAGAATATAGTTGTTTGGGTGTTAGAATAAGGTGGTTGAGGGTATTAGAATATAGTTGTAGGGGTCTTAGAATAAAGTTGTAAGGGTGTTAGAATAAAGGTTGTAAGGGTGTTAGAATAAGGTGGTAAGGGTGTTAGAATAAGGTTGCAGTGATGTTGGAATAAGGTGGTAAAGGTGTTAGAATAAGGTGGTAAGGGTGTTAGAATAAGGTGGTAAGGGTGTTAGAATAAAGGTTGTAGGGGTGTCAGAATAAGGTGGTAAAGGTGTTAGAACAAGGTGATAACGATGTTAGAATAGGGTCTTAGGGGTGTCAGAATAGGGTCTTAGGGGTGTCAGAATAAGGTTGTAGGAGTGTTAGAATAAGGTTGTTGGGGTGTTAAAATAAAGGTTGTAGGGGTGCCAGAAACCAGATTCCGGATTTAGGAGTAGGGTTCCGGGTTTAGGAGTAAGGTTCCAGGGTTTAGGAGTAAGTTTCCAGGGTATAGGAGTAAGGTTTCAGGGTACGATAATAAGGTTCCAGAGTTTAGGAGTATGGTTTCAGGGTATAAGAGTAAGGTTTTAGTGTTTAGGAGGAAGGTTGTACGGGTATAAGATGAAGGTTGTAGGGGTATTAGAATAAGGTGGTAAGGGTATTAGAATAAGGTGGTAAGAGCGTTAGAATAAGGTTGTAAGGGTGTTAGAATAAGGTTCTTAGGGGTCTTAGAATAAGGTTGGTAGGGTTATTGGAATAAGGTGTTAAGGGTGTTAGAATAAAGTGGTAAGGGTGTTAGAATAAGGTTGTAGGGGTGTTAGAATAAGGTGGTAAGGGTGTTAGAATAAGGTGGTAAGGGTATTAGAATAAGGTTTCAGGTTATAGGAATATGGTTGTAGGGGTGTTAGAATAAAGTAGTAAGGGTGTTAGAATAAGGTAGTAAGGATATTGGAATAAGGTGGTCGGGGTATTGGAATAAGGTTTCAGGGTATTGGAATACGGTTTCAGGGTATAAGATTAAGGGTTCTAGGGTATAAGAGTAAGGTTTCAGGGGTTTAGGAGTAATGGTTTCAGGGTTTAGGAATAAGGTTCAGGGGTTAGCTTTAGCTGCTTTAGGGGGGGAGAGGAAAGACTCCTCGCCGACAGAGACCGGATACTACATACTAACCGGATGGCAGAAAAGAGGATGGAAAAAAAAAAAAAAAAGAAAAAGAATGTACACTTATACATATACATATACGTATGTATATGTATATACATATACATGTATAGATGTATATGTATATATGCATATGCATTTATGCATATGCGTATATATATATATATATATATATATATTCATTTCACTCTGCAGCAAACATTTTGGGAGAAGAATGGTGAAGTTGGCAAACTGTGGACAGAACTGTCCACAGCAATGATGCATCAGAATGGCAGAAATGGGCAGACAGAATGTAATACATTGGACAATCCGTCTGACAGGGCGGCATGCAATTTTTTGCATGCCGGCTTGGATCAATTGTACGATGCGACGGCGCCGCCGGCGTCGTCGTCCTCAGTTTTAGACAACCCATCGTTAAGACAAACGATGGGCTGTTTTTTACTTCACGCTTATGCAAAATATATGAAAGGAAAGGCAATTTGTGATATTGAAAAGGGAATAAGCAAAGCATTCGAACTGGGAAAGAAACTCAGTAGTGATACTACTAATTGCAATGGTAGTGCCAAAGGCAGGGGACCTTGTGTCCCGTGCCAATGGCAAGAAAGCGACTATGACAAATGCCAAATTAACATAAACAGCAGTACAACCCCAACGAAGACTGCAAAGGACAAAGTGAAAGAAATGGTCGAAGGCACTGACCCAGACACTAACTCCATCATAGACGGGATAAATAAAATGAAGGTTTTATGTGAGCACATGGAATGTATAGCATCCCACTTAAATTCCACAAACGGAAAACCATCGAATCCCACAACGGTAAGGGAGGAAAAAAGGTCTATGGGTATATACGCATATACTACATATGGACGTATTTATGTATACATATATATCTGTATGTACGTATGTATACATATGCATATATATATTCATTCCACTTGCAGCAAAACTTCTGGGCCGAAGGTGGCGATGTGGAACTACTGTGGAAAGATCTGTCCAACGCCATGACGAATAATGGAAGTGGAGGCACGGAATGTGATAATATGGATGATAATGGTGGCAGAAAACCCACCAACCCTGAAAAAAAGGCATGCCAATATCTTACAGCAGGTTTCAAAAAACTAAAGGAACTTACATCGACTGGAGCGACTAAAATCAATACCGACAAAATCCTGGATAAGGACCCATCGTTGAAACGAGCGATGGGTTGTTTTTTACTTCACGCCTATGCGAAGAAAATGAAAGGCGAGGCGAAGTGTGAAATAGAAGCAGGAATAGAAAAAGCTTTCAAGAATGCAGGCAGTTGCAATGGTGTTGCTTCCAGTCGCACGGGACCCTGTGTCCCTTGCCAATGGGATGAAGGCATCCTGAACACTTGCAAAATTACCACAAATGGTACCTCGAAGGAGGTAGAAAATAAGTTAAATGAAGTTCAGGACAAAATTACCGAAACCGTAACTCACACCAAGGAGAACATAAACAAAACAGAGTCTTTATGTGAGAAACTCCAATGTGCCGCAGCTAAGTGGTTCAAAAACAACTCAACGACGTCGAACGGAATTACTACTCCAACAAAGAATTGGGTAAGTATTACTACAACCAATACAACACTTAGGGGGTAGGAAGGAATTAAAAGAAAAAAAAGGGGAAAAAAAGGGGAAAAAAAGGGGAAAAAAAGGGGAGAAGAAAAATTCAGATTCGGGGTTCAGGAGTAAGGTTGTAAGGGTGTTAGAATAACGTTGTAGGGGTGTCAGAATAAGGTTGTGAGGTATTAGAATAAAGTTTTCAGGGTGTTAGAAGTTAGATTCCTGGTTCAGGAGGACGGTTGTAGGTGCACAGATATAAGGCATCATGGGTGTTGGAATAAGGTTGTGAGAGTGTTAGAATAAAGGTTGTTGGGGTGTTGGAATAAGGCTATAGGGGTGTTAAAATATGTTTGTAGGGGTATAGACATAAGGTATTATGGGTGTTGGAAGAAGGTTGTAATGATGTTAGAATAATGTTGTAGGGGAATTAGAATAAGGTTGTGGGGGTATAAGATGAAGGTTTCAGGGGTATAAGATGAAGGTTTCAGGGGTATAAGATGAAGGTTGCAGGGGTGTTGGAATAAGGTTATGGGGGTATTGGAATGAGGTTGAGGGTATAGGAAGAAGTTTTCTGGGGTGTTAGAATTAGGTTGTACGATATAGGAATAAGGTTGTACGATATAGGAATAAGGTTGTACGATACAGGAATAAGGTTGTACGATATGGGAATAAGGTTGTATGGGTGTTAGAATAATGTTTGAGGTTATAAGAGAGAGGTTTTAGGGGTATTGGAATAATGTTTCGGGTTTAGCCTTAGCTACTTTAGGGGGGGAAAAGAAAAACTCCTCGCAGACAGAGACCGCATACTACACCAACCGGATACGACACCAACCGGACACTACACAACCTACTAACTATATATATATAACCTCTTCTTTTTTTTTCTTTACAGTGTGACTTTTGGGAGAAGGAAGGCATCAAGCCCGAACTGAATTCGATGTTCGGGAAAATCGAGTCCGCAGGAAAGGAAACTAATGCTGTATGCGAAGCATTTGGGGATAATAATCCTGAGAGTGTCGAAAGAAAAGCTTGTAATCACATCGCAGCAGGATTACAACACATTAAGGAGATTCCAAATGATAGTGGTGGTATTCCTAATGACCAACTGCTTCAACAAGCAGTTGGTTGTATTGCTCTTAACATGTACGCTGATAAAATAATCGAACTGACTAAAACAAATTGTCCCATTGATGAATCTAAAATAAAAGAAATGTTCAATAAATGGAATAAAGAAAATAATAATTCTTCGTGTCCGACCTCTGGTAGTGGTGGTGGTGCTAACACTAAGGATTGTTTTGTTTGTGATAGGGTAAAAAACTCTGACTTTAGTACTTGCAAACTAAGTGTTTCCAACACTTTGATTAAAACATCACCCCAAGATGGAAGCTGCCCTCTTAACAACAACGACAGAGAAAATGTCAAAACTGAATTAAACAAATTCCTTAAGGACGACGACAAATCCAAATCCATCTCCCAAGTGAAGGAGACATTATCCGAAATCAATAAAATGGGCACCTTCTGTTCTGAACTCCAATGCGCAGCAAGGAAATGGAACTCGGCCAAAGGCAAAACTGGAACACCATCATGGGTAAGGATGGACAAATGCATATACATATACATACATATATATGTATATATATGTACATATGTATATTTATATATGTATATATGTATATATGTATAATGGAAGTTGATGGAAAGAAAGAAGGTGAAGTAAAAACAAAATAGAGAAAGAAAATTCAGATTCCGCCTTTAGGAGTACGGGCCTAAGGGTGTAGGTAGAGGGTTGTTGAGGTGTTAGAATAAAGTTGTATGGGTGCTGGAATAACGTTGTTGAGGTGTTGGAATAAGGTTGTAGGGGTGTTAGATTAAGGTTGTTGGGGTGCTGGAATAAAGTTCTACTGGTGTCAGAATAAGGTTGTCGGGGTGTTAGATGAAAGGTTTTTAGGGGTATAGGAGTAAGTTTTCAGGGTATAGGAGTAAGGTTTTAGGGTATAGGAGTAAGGTTTTAGGGTATAGGAGTAAGGTTTTAGGGTATAGGAGTAAGGTTTTAGGGTATAGGAGTAAGTTTTCAGGGTATTGGAATAAGGTTTTAGGGTATAGGAGTAAAGGTTTTAAGGTTTAGGAGTAAGGTTTCAGGGTTTAGGAATAAGGTTCAGGGGTTAGCTTTAGTTACTTTAGGGGGGGGAGAGGAAAGACTCCTCGAATCCATTGACCAAGGACAAATCCATCTCCCAAGTGAAGGATACCTTATCCACTATCACTAACATGTCCAACTCTTTCTGTACTCAACTCCAATGTGCTGCAAAGAAATGGAAATCAGCACAAAACAAAAATATCAGCCAAAATAGTGGACAAAGCGCCGATGTGAAGTGGGTAAGGGACAATAGACAACTGCATATATACACATATAAAAACATATATGTACATATGTATATGTATATGTATATGTATATGTATATATACATATATATGTCCATACATAAATGTACACATATATAGTCGTACATATGTATATATATATAGGTATATATATGTGTATATATGTATATGTATATGTGTATATGTATATTTATATATATGTATATACGCATACATATGTATATATGTATATATATATATGTATAATGAAAATTTGATGAAAAAGAAGAAAGTGAAATAAAAAAACAAAATAGAGAAAGGAAATTCAGATTCCGCGTTTAGGAAGGAAGTTGTAGGGGTGTTGGAAGAAGGTTGTATTGGTGCTGGAATGATGTTGTTTGGGGTGTTGGAATGATGTTGTTGGGGTGTTAGAATGATGTTGTTGTGGTGTTGGAATGATGTTGTTGGGGTGTTAGAATGATGTTGTTTGGGATGTTGGAATGATGTTGTTGGGGTGTTGGAATGATGTTGTTTGGGGTGTTGGAATGATGTTGTTTGGGATGTTGGAATGATGTTGTTGGGGTGTTGGAGTGAAGGTTGTTTGGGGTGTTGGAGTGAAGGTTGTTTGGGGTGTTGGAATGATGTTGTTTGGGGTGTTGGAATGATGTTGTTTGGGGTGTTGGAATGATGTTGTTGGTGTGTTGGAATGATGTTGTTGGGGGGGTTGGAATGATGTTGTTGTGGTGTTGTAATGATGTTGTTCGGGGGTGTTGGAATGATGTTGTTGTGGTGTTGGAATGAACGTTGTTGTGGTGTTGGAATGATGTTGTTGGGGTGTTGGAATGATGTTGTTGAGGTGTTAGAATAAGGTTGTTGGGGTGTTGGAATGATGTTGTTCTGATGTTGGAATGATGTTGTTTTGGTGTTGGAATGATGTTGTTTGGGGTGTTGTAGGGGTGTTGTAGGGGCGTTGGAATGATGTTGTTTTGGTGTTGGAATGATGTTGTTTTGGTGTTGGAATGATGTTGTTTTGGTGTTGGAATGATGTTGTTGGGGTGTTGGAATGATGTCGTTGGGGTGTTGGAATGATGTTGTTGGGGTGTTGGAATGATGTTGTTGGGGTGTTGGAATGATGTTGTTTGGGGTGTTGGAATGATGTTGCTTGGGGTGTTGGAATGATGTTGTTGGGGTGTTGGTATGATGTTGTTGTGGTGTTGGAATAATGTTGTTGTGGTGTTGGAATGATGTTGTTTGGGTGCTGGAATGATGTTGTTGTGGTGTTGGAATGATGTTGTTGTGGTGTTGGAATGATGTTGTAGAGGTGTTGGAATGATGTTGTTGGGGTGTTTGAATTACGTTGTAGGGGTGCCATCAGTCAGATTCCGGGTGTTGGAATAAGGTGCTAGGGGTGTCAGAAGTAAGGTTGGAGGGGTGTCAGAAGTAAGGTTGGAGGGGTGTCAGAAGTAAGGTTGGAGGGGTGTCAGAAGTAAGGTTGGAGGGGTGTCAGAAGTAAGGTTGGAGGGGTGTCAGAAGTAAGGTTGGAGGGGTGTCAGAAGTAAGGTTGGAGGGGTGTCAGAAGTAAGGTTGGAGGGGTGTCAGAAGTAAGGTTGGAGGGGTGTCAGAATTCAGATTTCGGGTTCAGAATGAGTTGGTAGGGTTGCTGGAATAAGGTTATAGGGGTATTAGAATAAGGTTGTAGGGGTATTAGAATAAGGTTGTAGGGGTTTTAGAATAAGGTTGTAGGGGTATTAGAATAAGGTTGTAGGGGTATTAGAATAAGGTTGTAGGGGTGCTAGAATAAAGTTTGAGGGTATAAGAGTGAGGTTTTAAGGGTTTGGGAGTAAGGTTTTAGGGGTATAGGAATAAGGTTCCGGGGTTAGCTTTAGCTATTTTAGGGGGGGAAAGGAAAATCTCCTCGCTGACAGGGACGGGATACTACATGACCTACCACCAACAAACATACTAACACAACACAACATACTACCACGAACCGACATACTAACACAACCAACATACAACAACACAACCAACATACTAACACAACACAACATACTAACATAACCAACATACTGACATAATCAACATACTAACATAACCAACATACTAACACAACAGAACCAACATACAACCAACACAACCACAACATACTAACACAACCAACCCACTAATATAACCAACATACTAACACAACCAACATACTAACATAACCAACGTACTAACACAACCAACATACTAACATACAACCAACATACCAACATAACCAACATACTGACATAACTAACATACTAACATAACCAACATACTAACATAACCAACCTACTAACATAACCAACATACTAACATAACCAACATACAACCACAACACAACCACAACACAACCAATCTACTAACATAACCGACATGCTAACACAACCAACATACTAACATGACCAACATAACCAACATACTAACATAACCAACATACTAACATAACCAACATACAACCAACATACTAACATGACCAACATAACCAACATACAACCAACATACTAACATAACCAACATACTAACATAACCAACATACTAACATGACCAACATAACCAACACAACCAACACAACCAACACAACCAACACAACCAACATACTGACACAACCAACATACTAACACAAACCAACATACTAACATAACCAACATACTAACACAAACCAACATACTAACACAACCAACATACAACCAACACAACCAACACAACCAACATACTGACACAACCAACATACTAACACAAACCAACATACTAACATAACCAACATACTAACACAAACCAACATACTAACACAAACCAACATACTAACATAACCAACATACTAACATAACCAACATACTGACACAATCAACATACAACCAACATACAACCAACATACAACCAACATACAACCAAAATACTAACATAACCAACATACTAACACAAACCAACATACTAACATAACCAACATACTAACACAAACCAACATACTAACATAACCAACATACAACCAAC